>NC_079894.1:6562110-6567130 GCF_024868665.1 Triplophysa rosa
TATTCAAGTAAAAATGTCATTAAAATCTTTTATATTACTCATATTTAACTATTTTATTTATTATTCAATTATTTCATTTAATTTATTTATATTTACTATCTATAAATGTGTGTGTGAGTAGCAATTATGTATGTATAAGCACGCACGCACGCACACACGGGGGGGGCTCCGATTGTCATATCTGTACGTGGGGGGCCCAAGGAAAAAAGGTTGGGAACCACTGCTCTAGGACACTGGCTGTTGAAACGCTTAATGTAGTTATATACTCAATCGACGTTCACAATTAGATCTTTATCAAGGTGTGCATCCAATCAGGAAATCGGCCATTTCAAGGGCTGCCTTATTCGATAAATCTTTGCAGCGCCACTGAAATGTTTGTTCCCTAAAAATTTCCAAAATGCAACACATAAAGCAGGCAGCATTGCTGCTCCCTGTGTTCTCTGACCGGAAATCACGTCACATTCTTCAAAGCTCTATAAGCGCAATTGATCTGTGTAATTGGACATTGGGAATTATACAGCCTCAGAAAAAAAATAAGACTTTCTTTTTTTAACATTTACTTTTATGTGTTTGGGTAAAATGATAATTTTTGTTTCATTCTGTGAACAAACAATATTTCTTCCAAATTTCAAATAAAAACAATGTTTGTATTTGCAGAAAATTAAAACTAGAAAAATAGGTGAAAATAACAAAAACGATGCTCTGTATTTTTAGTTTGTTAACTTTTAAGCAATACAACAATGTACACGTATTTAGGAAAAGTTAGATAACATGGATTTTTATCACAGTTTTCATGTGTCTTGTCATGATGTCAGTCATTCACATTGGTGTTGGATGACTTTGTCACTCCTGTGGTTTGATTTGGTTGAAATTCAACAGACACTGGACTGGAATGACCACAATACAACTAGAAATGCTGATTAAATTACCATTTGGAATGGTCTCTTTATTTGTACAGCTTTTATTGTAGTTAAACTTCCCTAAATGAAACAATGTATAGCATAGGGTGACCATATGAGCCATTTCTCCCGGACGCGTCCTTGCCAGGATTTGGGTGCGTTTTCCGGGAGTAGGATTTCAGTAAAAAAAGAATCATAAAATTAACATTTAACATCGCTTAAGACATATAATCATTGTAGTCATTATTACCTTGAAATATAACGGCTGCCTTTATAAAATAAAACCTGAAATAATAAACCCCGATGACGTATGCGGTCGACAAATGCGACTCCCGGAAGATGCATCCGAATCCTGGCAAGGACGCGTCCGGGAGAAATGGCTCATATGGTCACCCTAGTATAGCATTCAAGCAACTTCCAATTGTTTGTATGTAACTTCATTACTACAGAAGCATTTGTCTGTGTAATGAGCTAGAACCAAATTTGTGCCTTTTCATAATGTGTCACTCAATGTCACTGGTGTGAGTGAGCTCCTGTCACAGCGGACGGTCCAGGAGCTAAACTCATGAGCTGGCTGCTTTACATGTCAGTCAGGTCATAAACCAGTTGTTTTCACACTGACAGCATTTCTGCTTTGTACACAGAGGTTTGTCTGCCTAGCTAGCTGTAGCTGTAGTGAACTTGCTTGCCTGCTTGAACTGGACTAGTAGCTGTTTGTTAGCAAAGAACTATTGAACTTCCTGCACTGCTTTTAAGGTAAACTGTTGTTTGTTAAGTAGCTGTTGTTAGCACCTAGCCATCTAGCTTGAGTTACTTTTCACCTAGCACTTTTAGTCACTTTGAAGCCTTGAGCTGTTAATTGAGTAGATGGGCTCAGCTGTGAAGCAATCACTTGCCCATTAAGCAAACAGGGAGACTGTGTTATATTAGCACTAATTTCTGAAGCAGCAGCGGAAGCAGCATCCCTTGTGTCCAGCCCTCCTTGTATGAAGACCGACGAGGTAAAGACCTGCGTGACACCACCGAGCAGCAACACCGGTAGGGCATGCCACGCTAAGCTTTCATTTAATTTTTCTTTCCCTTACTTTGCTACTGTCTATTTGTATTTTTTTAGCTACTAACATGTGTCTCCAGTACATTCAGACTGTCAACCACAGACGCACTTACAAACGTACACAGCGGACACCTCAGCACCATCTTCGATCACTCTGCACTAGCCCTCCACAGTCTGCTTGTCTGGCTGTAGGGCTCTGGACCTGCTAGTCATCTGTCAACAAGGCAGGCTTCATCTCGGCCTTTGCCAGTCAGTCTAATCTCATGGTTCTGGCACTGACTGAAACATGGATCTGTAAAGAGAACACTGCTACTCCATCAGCCCTCAACAACAACTTCAACTTCATCCACACTCCTTGTCTTTCTGGGCGAGGAGGGGGAAGGGTTTGCTTGTTTCCAACACCTGGAAATTCATTCCTCTGTCTTTTCCTTGCAGCAACCCCTCATTCGAATACCATGCAATCACCATCACGTATCCATCAAAAATACATTGTGTTGTCATCTATCACCCTCCAGGTCAACTGGGAAACTTCTTAGAAGAGCTTGACATGCTGCTGTCCTCTATCCCTGAAGACGGCACTCTACTGGTAATGCTAGGCGACTTCAACATCCACCTAGACAAACCACAAGCAGCCGACTTCTTAGCTCTCCTCTCCTCGCTTGACCTTCACAGGGACAACGCCCCTCCCACCCACAGAGGAGGACAACAGCTAGATCTTGTTTTGACTCGTAACTGCACCGCTAATAATATTCTAGTTTCTCCCCTGCATGTCTCTGACCATTTGTTTTTAAAGTTCACTGTAACCCTCCCTGTAATCTCACCTCCCACCCTTAACCCTGTTTCTTTCCGCCGTAATCTTCGTTCCCTCTCTCCCACCTGCTTTTCGTCCATGGTGCCACCACAACCCTTTACTCATCTCTCAACGTTGAATCTCTGTACAACCTTAACATCCTGTCTTGACAGTGTCTGCCTGTGCTACACCCTCTTGACCTTGGCTTTCTGAGACTCTTTGCGACCACCGGACCAAGCTAAGGGCTGCGGAGAGGAAGTGGCACAAGTCTAGAGAGTCTCCAAGTATCAACAACATTTTAACTCCTTCGCTACTGATATATCTGCCGCCCAAACAAAGTACTGTCAAAACAAAATCCAAACTGCGTCTAACCCGCATCAACTTTTCTCAACCTTCTCCTCTCTTCTCTGGCCCCCCCATCTCCCGCCAATACCTCGCTGACTGCTGATGACTTTGCCAACTTCTTCACTGATAAAGTGGAGACCCTCAGCAGGCAATTCTCTGCTAAACGCATCCCTGATTTAATTCTTAGCCCTTGCTATCGTCAACTCCATTCTTTCTCTCCCCTCTTCTTTCTTCTCCTTTCCACCCGGCCTACTACCTGTCCCCTTGACCCGATCCCTTCCCATCTCCTACAGGCTATCTCTCCGTCTCTACTGCCTCAACTCTCACACATTATAAACACCTTTATCATTACTGGTACTGTCCCCACCTCATTTAAACAAGCCCTGGTAAGACCGTAACTCAAGAAACCGACACTCGACCCCTCAGTGGTCAGCAACTACAGACCAATCTCACTCCTGCCCTTCCTCTCAGTCCCACCAATCTCTCACAGCACGACCTTCTGGACAGTCAGCAATCCGGCTTCAAGAAAAGACATTCTACGGCCACTGCTCTCCTGTCTGTCGTCGAAAACATGCGGCAGGCAAGGGCTAAATCCTTGTCATCTGTCCTCATTCTGCTTGATCTCTAACCCTCTAACACTAACCCTCTCTCTTTCTCTCAACAGGTAGTGGTCAAGCTTTTGTTGAACCTAGTAACTTTGTATTAGCACCTATTGTATTATTGCTCCTGTATGACATATTGCTTATTGCTCCCTGAACTCTCTGTAAATTGCAATTTGGATAAAAGCATCCGCTAAATTTAAATGTAAATCTGCATTTGACTCTGTGAACCACCAGATCCTGCTGTCCACTCTCTCCAAACTGGGCATCTCTGGATCTGCCAATGATTCTGTCGGAGCATGCCTCTCAGCTAATAGTCCAAGCTCTGGTCATATCAAGACTGGATTACCTCAATTCTCTACTGGTTGGCCTTCCAACCAATGCAGTCAAGCCCTTGCAAATGATCCAGAATGCAGCTGAACGTCTAGTTTTCAATCAGCCTAAAAGAACCCATGGAACACCCCTCCTGATTTCACTTCACTGGCTGCCAGTTGCCGCCTGCATCAAGTTTAAATTGCTGACACTCGGTTTGGAAATGAGCAACGCCTGGTGTTCAATCACAGCGAGGCACCAAATCACTTGCAAAAACCTTTTCTCATTCGGTTCCCCTGTGGTGGAATGAACTGCCACATACATACCTGTTCCGCATTTATTTGACTAACCAATAACTGTCTGTCTAAATAAATAAAAAATCTTAAGTTAATTCTCTCCTTTGCCTACTCCAGCTTTAATCCTCCTAGTAGCATGGCCTTGTAAACTAACGGTACTGTTTAACGTCTTGACAAAATATTTATATGCTCTCCTACTTGTAAGTCGCTTTTGAATAAATGTAAATGTACATAACTTGGTGTAACAAAGTTCAATAGAAGGGAAGGAAGGAGGCGGGAACCGGCGAACATTCATAAAACTTTAATTCAAAAATAAATAAACAATAAACAGCAAATAACAGGCCGGCAGCCACCTCACGGTCGACTGCTGGCCACACGAACACATAAACAAACTTAACCTATTTCGGGCCCGGTCCTCTCTCCTCGGCAGTCCCGTCGCTCGTCCTCTTATGCTCCCTAGCTCCCCGTGAGGCATGCGGGACCGGTGCGCGTACAGCTGATACTCATTATCACTCACGCCACCGGCCCCGCCTTCCTGCCCCACGGCTCTCGTCCCGCCTTCCTCGCTACATACCCCCATCGCCCCTCACAGGCCGAGGGGTACCACCGCACCTGTGCTTACTCCCCCCCGGGGGGGCCCCCCCTTGAGAGCCCCAGCGCCTGGGGGTACGCACCGACGAGACGAGAGAACGGAGCCGGGAGCACCCCGAGCGACAGGGACGAGA